>NC_000076.6:81101749-81124249 GCF_000001635.26 Mus musculus | reverse complement strand
TCAGGCTTCCCTTACAGGCCACTGTGGCTGAGTCTGACTGACTGGTGGGATAGGTGGGACCCTGGTGGGGTGGCTGCAGGCTGTGGCGAGGCTCTCATTGAGTTCCATGACCCAGATCCACTGGGGTCTCCTCCGGATCTCATGCAGGGCACTGCCTTTGCACTATGCTGAGTTAGCTATGCTCCCTGGAGCCCAGAGGGGTCCCCTGCTCCCACACCCCCTGCTAGGAAGGAGGCTGCATGTGCACTGCAAGAGCTGGGGCCCAGGAAGGGAGGTGAGGGTAGTGTCTCCTCATCCCTTGGCCTGCCCTTCTTCCACCTGCTGAGTGAGGTCACAACAAGCAATGGGCAGGAGCACAGCCGCAGCTAGCTTTCTTTCTTTCTTTCTCTTTCTTCATTTTGTTTGGTTTTCAAATGCATGGGCATAGGTCCCCTGCCACAACAAACAGCATCACTGTCCCCAGAGGCAGCGGCCACTGTGCCGACAGGGACAAGGACACAGACTGCTGGGCGCTGGCTGTCACACTGCAGTCCGCGTGGGTGTGCTGGGCTGCTTCAGCCGCAGGGTTCTGCACAGCCAGCCGGCGAAGTCCACTTCCTCCCCCTCAGAGCGCTTGATGAAGGCGTGGTTCTGAAAGATGCAAGGCATCAGTCACAGCCTGAGACCCAGGCCTGCTCAGGTGGCCTGGCTATCTCTGATCCATCTTGTGACTATGAGAGCCTGGGGCAGGTTTCCCAGGGAGAGGAGGCTTGCCCCTAAAACCCCACTGCTGACTCCTTGGCAGAGGAGACTTAGGTGCAAAGGACACAGGAGGCCATGGCAGGGTTACATGGAGCAAGGGCACCCACCCCATTCCCCTATCTTGGATGTCTACGTTTTTTGTCTTTTGAGACAGGGTTTCTCTGTGTAGCTCTGGCTGTCCTGGACTCACTCTGTAGACCAGGCTGGCCTCGAACTCAGAGATCTACCTGGCTCTACCTCCTGAGTGCTGGGGTTAAAGGTGTGCAGTGCACCACCCAACTGCTCCTTTTCTTTTTGAGACAGTGCTCATGTAGCCAAAGCTGGCCTTAAAACTTCTATAGTCAAAGTTGACCCTGACATTTTCATCTTCTTGCCTCACCTCCCAGAGTGCTGGGAAGATGGGTGTGTGCCTGAGCTGGCCTCCTCAATACTGCCATGGCGGGTGTGTACTCCTGTGTTCATCTCTGGGCCTCTGGGGTGGAGCAGTGGTGCTCACATCTGTGCCTAGCATGGCTTGCTTTCTTAGGGGCCTAAAAAATAGACAGATGGTGCTTAAATCAAACTCGGTCTGTCCAGGAAGGGGTGTGTGTGTGTGTGTGTGTGTGTGTGTGTGTGTGTGTGTGTGTCTGGGCTCTGCTGTCCCACCCTGTGGGTGGAGGCTCTCGGGGTGCAGGCCTATGAGTGTTTTCATCTCAGATAGTCCCTAGCCTCACAGATGGCCTAAGCCCTTGATGGCTATGAAGGACATGGCCTCTGAGAAGTGAGAGGTGGCAATTGAAGCACACCCTCACCTCTGTACCACTTCAGGCACCAGACTGCTGAGACTGGCAGCGTGAAGACTTTTCCCGTCCATGCAGACAGCCCCAATCCCTGGCCCAGGAGCCACCTCCACTCACCATCAGCAGCTTCAGATCTGCTCGCTCTGCTGGGTTCTTAATGAGACTGGGGGAGGGAGAAGACATGGATGTTACTCAGGAGCCCTGGCTCAGGTGTGTGAAGCATGACTCAACTCGCACCAGGAGCACTGCGTTTTTACATTTTGGGTGAAAGGGTCTTCTGTATCCCAGGCTGGCCTTGAACTCACTAGCAGATGATGACCTTGTCCTCCAGAATGCTGGTGTGTCAGGAGTGCATCTCTAGCCCCTATGTCCCCACAACTAAATTGCTAAATTCCTAATGAATTAGTAAACTGAAAAGGAGAAGACCCTGGTGGGAGGCAGATACAAGGTGGCACAGTCCACTACCAAGCAGAGACAGCACCTTGGGGGACACACACATGGCCTGCCTCTGGAGCCCCATGCTCCAGAAACACCACAGACGTCAAGGGGCTGGGGAGTCCAGCAGCTCAGCTGCCCCCACACCACCAGGCCCATTGTGTGGGAGCGCAGGACACAGCCGGGCCATGCATGGATCCTCAGCCTGAAGGCAACAGCACCCAGCTGTGTGATTTTGGGAAATACTTTGACCCCTAACTGCACACCATAGCCCAGAAACCCACAGCTGGAGTGTGAGGCTGCCCCACCCATCCCATGGGCCCATCTCACCATTTATTCACAAACTCCTGGAAGTCTGAGCTGAACACACCACTGGGCAGCTTGGGAGGTGGCTGTGGAGGACAGGGAAGGATCACTTAGGTGGCTGCAGGAATTGCTGGCCACCCCATCATCTGGCCAGGCTCCTCCGGTTCAGCTTTTACCAACACTATCTAGTGGGTGGGGATGCCTGTGGTACAGGGTAAAGCCCTTCCTGTTGATGGTGGCTCCAGACTTCCTGGGAGAAGTGCTGGCTGAGCTGGACTATCAATGCCAGGAACAGTGGCAGCCCTGTCCCAGGCCACAAAGCCCATCTTCTGTCAGTGTTCTTCACCCCTGGGCACAACCATGCACATTCACATGTGACTTTGGCTCCCTCTGGAGACTTGCTTGGATTTGTTGTTGTTCTATTTCTGGCTGCTTTTGAGTCAGGGTCTCACACTGTAGCTAAGACTGTTCTGGAAATTACTATGTGTCTCAAGGCAATCCTGCCTCAGCCTTGGACACAAGGGTACTGGGTTCCAATTAGTCTGCCCTAGGAGCCACTTTCTGTGCCTGTGGATGTGAGCCAGTCCCTCACCTCACTGGAGGAGGATTCTAGGAAGGAATTCACTCTCCCATGCCTCCAGCCTTCTTTCTATGGAGCAAGCCACATTACTGGCCTAGGCTGGCCCACACTGACCTCTAGCTCAACCGTCTTGCCTGAGCTGCTGTGTAGCTTGGATCACAGGCATGATGAAGACACTGGATGGCTTTCTGACTGGGGACTGCAGAGGTGCAGCCCACAACATCCCTTCCCCCCAGGAAACTCCAGGGTGGGCCAGCCAATTCCCTGAATGAAGTACCTGAAGGCCAAGGGTACATACCTCGTTCACTATGTAGTCCAGCAGCTCAAAGATGGCCATGGCCGGTCGGCTGTCCATCCCATGACCTACTTGACAGTACAAAGAACACATAACTGTGAGGGACACAAATCTTGAGAGAGCCGGTCCTTCTGCCAGGATATACTTCTACACTCTCACAGGCTGAAGGATGCTCCGTGGGTGGGGGAGGGGACTGGCAACTCAGCAGGAACACCAATGTGACCTCTCAGAGCAGCTGCTGGGGATTCGGAACAGGTGGATGTCGACCCTTGCCCAAGGCCCTGATGCCCAGCAGCTGAACTGCACCATTTGCCCATCTTGTCATGGGCTGCCTTGGGACTAGGACAAGAAAGGCAGTGAGCCGGCCTAGTGTCACCACCAAAGCTCGCCAAAGGATTGGAGCCAACTGAGGACTGTGTCCTGAGATCTGGTGTCAGGGCGAGCAGCCAGTGTGGGGCACAGGGTGGGGAGGGGGCTCTCTGCTCTTTAAAGGCATGTGAAGCACACACCATACACTGAGATATACAGGGAATGAGTCCAGCTACATGCAGGGAACTCCAAGACATGGTACTTTGTAAGACCTAGACACAAAAGTTACATAGTGTGGAGTCCACAACAGGAAATGTCCACAGCAGGATAATGGGTGGGGTGGGGTTGTTGTGTGCAGGGGCTAGGGCCAGGTAAGTGACAAGGTGATAGCATCCGTGAATGGGATTCCTTTAGGGGTGGCTGAATGTTCAAGAATCAGATAGAGGTGATGGACACTCTCATCTGTGGATATGCTAACCACTGGACTGCAGGGCTTCCAGGAAGCAAACAGTGGTGTTTATGTTGTGTGTCTGCAGTTACAAAGTCACCCATTCCATGACTTAAATCCCAGGAGGTAGGTGCTCTGCAGCAGCTCTGTCCCACACCAGGACCTCGTCCCTGCCCCTCAGTGGCCAAGGCAGCCACTCCAAGGGCTCGATTGTCTCCTTAGGTCCCCTGGAAACTAGTTTCCCTCCATTCTGTGCTTCCTGTGCCACCAAGGCCCCAGGGATGTCACCAGGTTACCTGCATCTGGGGCTTCCTGGATGACAGGCTACAGATGTGTAGGCTGCAAGCAGTGGGTGGCTCCCTTTGTACTCCTGCCCCCATTTACACATTTTCACGTAGAAATGCCCGGGAAACCCAGCAACCAGCTGAGGCCTGACCTAGAGTGGAGTTTCTGGGCATTCCAGCTGGCAGCAACAGGTGCAGCTGCCCTGGACGGAGAATGAGATTCTCGCTGCGTGTAACTCTGTCCCCAGAAAGCCCAGGACCATCTGAGGACTGCTGACCACAGCAGGGGACAGCTGGTACAGAGAGGGCCATCAGGGTGGCAGCTGATCCCCCACCCATCCCTCTCCAGCTAGCTGTAATGTCCCATACCACTGATGGGGCGTCCAGGGGGCCTGGGCCTCGGGGAGACACTATGGGGTTCTCCGTCTGCCCCGTCCACCACAGGCCGGCCAAAGCTGGCCTCTAGTTCCTTGGCATCAGGTGGGGGAATGGGATACCTCCCGATGGCCAGCTCCACCAGCGACAGCCCCATGCTCCAGATGTCCGACTGCACAGAGTAGTGGGTGCCCTGCAGCCGCTCTGGCTGTCAAAGAAACAGAACACAGCTGGGGTTGGTAGCAACAGGGTAGGGTCCCACACACAAGCAGACAGACCCCACTGAGGATGCATGTTCAGAGGCTAGGACACTCACGGACATGTAGGAGCGCGTCCCTACAAACGAGTTGGCCATGGAGTCGATCAGCTGGCCGCTCACCCCGAAGTCACACAGCTTAATCTCCCCGCGAGAGTTCACCAGGATGTTGGAGGGCTTCACATCTGCAGACAGGGTCAGGGGTGAGGTTGCAGCCACTGTGTCCTACCCAGGCCAGCCTGGCCCACTTACCTCTGTGCACGCCAGCCTGGCCCGCTTACCTCTGTGCATGATCTGGTGCTTCTCTCGGAGGTAGGCCAGGCCCCGGAGCACCTACAGGAAGGTCAGAGCTGGGTAGCCTGTGTGTCCAGGGCAGCATGGCTAGGCTGTGATGAGCCTCCCCAGCCACAGGGTAGTGCCATGGCAGGCATGTGATATATACATCCCCAAGTCCCATACAGGAACCTGCAGCAAGCACATGGACACTGTATTTCAAAGTGAGGGCCCAGGGCTACCTCAAACTCACTGCATCTCTGCCTCCGTCCCTCAGCTGTTGAGGTGACAGGCATATACTACCATGCCTGGAATTTTTTGCTTGTCTTGTTATATTTTTTTGTTTTTTTGAGACAGGGTTTCTGTGTGTAGCCCTGCTGTCCCGGAGCTCACTCTGTAGACCAGGCTGGCCTTGAACTCAGAAACCCGCCTGCCTCTGCTTCCCAAGTGCTGGGATTAAAGGTGTGTGCCACCACTGCCCGGCTTTTTTTTTCCCCCTGGAATTTTTTTTTATGCATTTATTTTGGATAGTTTTTTTATTTTGTTTTTGGTTTTGGTTTTTGGTTTTTGGTTTTTGGTTTTTGAGACAGGGTTTCTCTGTGTAGCCCTGGCTGTCCTGGAACTCACTCTGTAGACCAGGGTGGCCTCGAACTCAGAAATCCGCCTGCCTCTGCCTCCCGAGTGCTGGGATTAAAGGCATGCGCCATCACGCCCGGCTCCCCTGGAATTTTTTATTTCCTCTTTTAAGTCAGGGTCTCACTGTATTGCCCTGGCTGACCTGCAGTCACTACACACCACAATGGGCAGCCCAACTAGTCATTCTTATCCAGGAAGAAAGGTGCTCACAGGCCCCAGGTGATGGTGTGGCCCACAGAGGACCTCACATGGATGGGGATGTGATTTGCTCAATCTCCCAGGAAGCAGCAGCAGCCAACTTACCGCAATGCTGACCTTCCCCAAGATGTCTTCAGGAATCCGCTTGGCCTCCTTCAGTACCTGGTCCAGTGAGCCACCATCCTGTATGCAGAGATGACAGCAGCTGGTAGCTGGCTTTGTCAAGAAGCCCAACCCAAACCCCAAGCAGGCCAACCCTGTCAGCCCCCTGCAGAGCTTGCTTTTCCAGGTTCCTAAGCATGTATTTGTATGGGAGGCTGCAGAGCTCTGAGCTTGAATGATAGAACCACTTCTGTCAAGAGCCAGCTCCTTGCACCAAGGACTATGAGGACACAGGAGGTCCTTGGGCAGGACAAAACAGGACTGGCTCACAGCTATTGCTCCTGGGATAAGCTGATGACCAGACCTGAAGTCCAAGGGCTGTGCCCCATAAAAGGGCATGAGGTGGCCTGCAGGTCACCACCCTGGCTGTTCCTTACACCTAAGGTGTGGTCCTGACTCCAGCTGGGCCAGGAGACTAGGCAGTCACTGCCAGTGACATCTGTGGAGCTGGTGTCTGACCTGACACAAAGCAAGACCTCAGGAGTTAAGGTCAGGAAGGGGCCTCCTCCGAGCTGCCCGAGCCTCCCAGTGCATCTGGTCCAGCTGGGCACTGGGTCACTGGAATCCTGTGTTTTATCCCCCTTCTCCACCCACTCTCTCCTTCCCCTTCTGTTATTCAAGGCAGGGTTTCTCTATGTAGGAATATCATCCTGGAACTTGCTCTGTAGACCAGGCTGGCCTCGAACCCAGTGATCCACCTGCCTCTGCCTCCAGAGTGCTGGGATTAAAGGTGTGCACTATCATGGTCCAGCACTATGTTTTGTTCTTATGGACAGACTGGAAATGACACTGGCTGGGCATTAGGGAAGGACATGGTACTATCTAGTGAGGACAGCAAGGTCATTATTTCTCTTAGGTCACACTGAACCCTGCAGGGCTGAGCAGTCTGCCTGGCCTCTCTCAACTCTATCCTAGAAGTTCCTGAGTGTGACAGATTTGGCTGAGTTTCTGGTGGGATCATCTCCAGGGTTGAGCCTGGGTGATCTTAACCAGGTCATAGTGTCCCGGGGCAAGATGGAGACCTGAGTGCTGCTGGCCAGCCCCTGCATACACCTCCAGGACTCTAGAAACTCACTGTTCCATCGAGCATCAACACATTTTCTTTTTTTTTTTTTTTTTTTTTTTTTATTTTTTAAAGATTTATTTATTTATTTATTACATGTAAGTACACTGTAGCTGTCTTCAGACCCTCCAGAAGAGGGAGTCAGATCTCATTACGGATGGTTGTGAGCCACCATGTGGTTGCTGGGATTTGAACTTCGGACCTTTGGAAGAGCAGTCGGGTGCTCTTACCCACTGAGCCATCTCACCAGCCCCTCAACACATTTTCTTAAGGAGATCCGACACAGCCCAGGCTGAGCCCCCAGAACTTCCTGCTCTCCCTGCCATGGGCACACTGCAAATGACAGTGTGAGCTCTCCAGCAGGCTCCTAGCAGGTGTCCCCACTTAAGGACACCCAGAAGAGCTTCCCTTCTGTGCTAACTGGGCGTAAGTGTGGCAGTAGGAAGAGGGCAGGGCCTCTTGAGAGGGTGGCCTAGAAGGAAGTCTGGCCTTGGATGATGACAGCAGGACCCCAGCTTCTCTCTCCTCTTTTCCTTGGCTTCCAGATATAGGTTGAGCAGTTCTGCCACCACCACCACCACTCCCCCGCTCCCCGAGCCTTTTTTCAAGCTGGGGCTGGAACATTCCAGATCAGTGACAAGGCCCTGTGCACCCAAGCTTTCAGACAGAGACCACAGTTCCAATTAGCCCAGGGTAGGCCACAGGCATAGACAAAGCTATGGCCTGGTGTCATCTTGCCCTTTCTAAGTCTTGTTGAATGTAGACCACTGTAGTGTGGTACCCAAAGAGCTGTACCACTGACAACAACTGCATTTTCCTACTCTTGAGTGACAAGTTCTCTCTCGGCGGGGGCTGAGGGGTAGGGGTGGGGCTGCCTAACACAAGCCAATAATAGCAAGTGAGGAGAGCCCACTGCTGCCTGCACCCCAGGTCTGGGAGCCACACTGGTGGCATAGTCACTCCCTGACTTCAGTCTCTGGAGCTGAACACTGTTTCTGTGTCACCCCTACAGGAAATTGAAAGTGGACTAGGCCCAGGACCAGCCAAAAGGCCACCCAACATCCCCCAATCCCTAAAGGTAGGCTTTCCTTTATACCATGTAACCTATGACTTAAAACCAGACTGCATCAGCCAGCAGGGCAGAGTGGCCATTTTTTCTTGTCATTGAGATAGGGCTATATATGACCTTCTCGTCCTCGTATGAGGATGGTGGCCATGTACCGTTGCCTGGCTCAGTTTTGTTTTGACATAGTGTCTTGCTATGTAGCTCAAGCTGGCCTCAAATTCAAGGCAATCCTCCTGCCTCTGGGAGCTTCCTGTCCCAACACAGTGTGAGAGGCACCTGTAGGCATGGAGGACACCTGTGTCTCTTATAGTACAGACCCTAGCCACTCGGGCAATGAGAGCCATGTTCCTTAGGCTGGAGTCCCCTTCCTGCAGGGGACCAGGAGGCCTGTGGCCCAATGGATGCAACATCTATGAAAGGATTGGAGGGAGTGTTCACTTATCCCTGAGGCAAGCACGGTAGGCTCAAAGGAGAGGCAGACTCACAGCTAGGTGTGAGGGGACCCAACAGTCGCCTGCATCTTTCTCAAATTCAGTTCCTGCTTCCCATACCCTAATGGTCTGAAGCATAGTTGAAGACCACAGCAGCTGCCAAGCCTTTTGGTGAGTCGCAGGGTTCTTGCACCTGACTCAGCAGGTTGGGGTCTCTTTTTGGCCCAAGTTCTCCATCCTGCCCAACTCTGATGACCCAGACTGTTACCTAGAAAGCGAGGAGTGCAGCTCATCTGAAGCTGGGGACCCACAGGCCTGGCTGCATCCTTCCATCTCAGAGCTTAGCACACAGCCATGGAACAGGAACCCACTTCCCACAGGGGGTGCATGCTTCCTGGAGCAGATGCAGAGGGTAAGCAGGCCCTCCCTCCCATCCTCACCATGTGCTCCATGCAGATGCTGATCTCGCCGTCGCTGTAGAAGGCCCCATAGAAGCCCACGATGTAGGGCGAGTTGCACTCGTGCAGCACCTGCAGCTCCCGGATGATCTGGTTGCGCACGGCCGGTTTGATCTCCAGGTGGATCAGCTACAGGAAGGAAGAGCAGCTACTAAAGAGGAAGGGGCGAGTGGCCAGCAAGCCCTTAAGCCCCAGTCCTGAAGTCATTAAAAGTAGGCACACACCCGAGAGAAGGAAAGGCCCAGGCATGGATCTGTGGATGACAGAGATTGCTAGCATGACAGAGCATGGTGATGCAATGTTTTCACGTTTTCAGTAAAACTGGTTTAAAAATGAAGATTTTGAAAAGGGAATGTCACTATTCTATTCCTGTGGGGGAAAAGATACACCAAGCTACCCAATGCACCCAAGGCAACATCAGCCCCTCAGACCCTTCCTCCAGACCCACCATTCCCACAGGCCTTGGTGGCCACTGAGGACTCTAAGCTGTCCAGAGCAGTGTCATCCTTCCACTCACTGTCCTTCCAGAGAGAAGGCCAAACAGAGAAGGCACTGTGAGGGAGCAACCAGAATCCACAAGCCTAGAACCCAGTGCCCAGTGGGGAACAACTGTGGCCAGGCCTGTGAGCGCCACACAGCAGACCCATGTCTCTAGATTTGCCAGGGAGACCAGATGTCACCACCAGAGTCTGCTGTAGCTCTGCAGGAAGCACAGGTAGAGCCTGCAAGGTAGGTCCAGGTTCACACCAAGCACCAGGAAAAACGAAACAAGTCCTACTACTGCTCCACTGTAGGCTGTGGTCACGTGGGCAGCCTGGAGACAGAGATGCTCTTTGCATGGGCAAGGCAAGGGTCTGAGGTAGAGAGACATCCTACAGTGGAAACCCCTGCTAGGGGCCTTCACAGAAACCACAGCGAGGCATCCTGGTCTAACTGCTGAGCAGGAAGTCTGGGCAAGCTGGAGGCCTTTCCACAAAGAGGGTGGACACAGAGCGACCCAGAGGAGAATACTGGGGTCATGAGGGAGTCAGTGAGCTTGGGACAGGTAAGAGGCTTAGGAAGTGTCCCTGTGACCTTGTGGTCCCTGTAGGTCCTGCCCCGACCCTGTGGTCAGTTTTCCAGGACCCGCAGGGTTCTGGACAAGGTTCCCAGTATGGCTTTCGATCCCAACAGGCCAAGGGAACATGTCATGATTCTCCTTCCTCCCAGGTCACGCACTGGCTCCCATACCAGAAAGGGTCTGGTGTAACTATAGTTTTCTCAAAGCCTACTTTTTTTTTTTTTAACATTTTTTAAAGATTTATTTATTGTTATATGCAAGTACACTGTAGCTGTCTTCAGACACACCAGAAGAGGGCGTCAGATCTCATTACAGATGGTTGTAAGTCACCATGTGGTTGCTGGGATTTGAACTCAGGACCTTCGGAAGAGCAGTCAGTACTCTTAACTGCTGAGCCATCTCTCCAGCCCTCAAAGCCTACTTTTAATGACTCATTCACTTCGCTTCTAGCCCACCACCTAGCAGAGGTAGTGAAAAAGGAAGGATACGGGAGAAGTGGACCTGTTTAGGAAGGTTCTTTGGGTGCCGGGCGTGGTGGCACACGCCTTTAATGCCAGCACTCGGGAGGCAGAGGCAGGCGGATTTCTGAGTTCAAGGCCAGCCCGGTCTACAGAGTGAGTTCCAGGACAGCCAGGGCTACACAGAAAAACCCTGTCTCAAAAAACAAAAAACAAACAAACAAAAAAGAAAGGTTCTTTGGAGCAACCCTATCTGTGTTGTCTGGAAATCAGCAGTTCAGTTCACAGGTCAGCAGTGGCAGCTTGATCTACTTGCAATCATTTTTCATGAATACACCAGTAGTCCAGTTCAGTAGAGTCAGGAGAGCAAACACACAACAGCAGTAATGTATAACTTAGCAGAGTCAGCCAGGCCTCAGCATGAGTCAACAGGAGAGACCAAGGCCAACAGGAACACCAGGAGAAGCTGTGACTCTCAGCGCCATGATGCTGCACAGCCAGCTCTACCAACAAGCTCCTCCCACAGTCTGTTGAGTCCTATTTACACTCCCTCCAATCATCACACGTGCTCTATGGCGCTTGCCTCAGTACACCACCTGACGTTTTCTGGTGCGTTTCTCTTTCTGAAGTCCTGACAAATGGAGCTCAACTTCGCAACATAAGATGGACTAATACATGTGTGTTGTTAGCAATGAATCCTTCATCATCTGTCCTTTCACATGCTTGCTTTAGCAGAACATCCTCTCTCCTGTGTTTGCTTCAGCGAAACGTTTCTTCATGACTCTGCCCTAGCCTTTCATACCCGTGTCTACTTCAGGAAAACACTCCTTCATCTTCATGTGTTTGCCCCAGCAAAACACCATCTAACACAACTGACTTTCCAAAGAACCCTTATGTCTCCACTTCATCCTGGTGCAGAGGTACCTGCATCTGGGAGATCCTCCAAGTAGCCATGCAGGCAGCGCCTGCTGTCCACGGGCACCATTTCAGTGGAAACCAACAATCTCGGTACTCTTACACGCAGAAACCACAGAACAGGCTGCAGAGATGGCTCAGTGGTTAAGAGGACTTGCAGAGGCCAGACTAATGTTTCTGGCACCACGTGTGGCTGCTCACAACCGCCTGTGACTCCAATTCCTTCCTGCCTCTGGGCACCCATAGACAAACTTTTTTTTTCTTTAAGTAAATCACAGGTTAGAGAGATGCCTCAGTGGTTAAAAGTACTAGCTGCTCTTCCAGAGGTTCATGGTGGCTCACAGCCATCTGTAATGTCTTCCTCTGGCACACAGGTATAGATGCAGACAAAGCACTCACATACATAAACAAAACTCCTTGCTCTTGTTCTCTTGCTCTCCTTCCCTCCCTTCCCTCTCCCCCCCACCCCCACGTGCTCATGGCCAGCCACTACTCCTCTATTTCTCTACTCTTCCTCTCTCTGCCTTTCTCTGCCTCTACCACCCTCCTAACTCCCCTCCTCATACCCTTAATAAACTCTATTCTATACTAAAAAGAAAAAAAAAACTTAAAATGTGTACCAAAGTAAAACCACAAAACGAGAGCCCAGTATGGGGCCACTACTCCTCTATTTCTGATGACAAACCTAAGGAGACTGAGGCAGTGGGATTAGGAGGTCCAGGCCAGCAGGGGCAACAGAGCAAGGTCTTGTTTCAGCGTGGCACAGATCTTTGTGAGTTTGAGGCCAGCCTGGTCTATCTATAGAGTGAGTTCTAGAATAACCATGGCTATGTAATAAGACCCTGTCTCAAAAAGATCCTGCACCGGACAGAGGTGGCACACACCTTTAATCCCAGCACTTGGGAGGCAGAGACAGGCGGATTTCTGAGTTTGAGGCCAGCCTGGTCTACAGAGTTAGTTCCAGGACAGCCAAGGCTACACAGAGAAACCCTGTCTCGAAAAACCAAAAAAAAAAAAAAAAAAAAAAAAAAAATTCTTGCATCAAAACAACAGTATTTTCCACACGAAGGCTGAGCGCCACACATATTTTAAAACCCCAAATGCTCAACCAAGCCTAGCACAGTAGCCCAGACTGGCTTGAACCTACCTCCTGTACCCGGGCCTCCCATGCTTTACAGACTTCACAACTGTGACAAGTACGGAATCCCCTCTCCTGCCTCCTGCCAGGAAGTCCACGTGCTTGGACATGGGACCATATGATAGGACTGCATTTCTTGGTGCCCACATAACTGGGGCCCGTGGGGCCCAGGTCTGCTCTGAAAACCTTGGGCAAGCTGGAAGCAAATGTGGGCAGTCAGTGGAATGTGCCAGTGTGTTGGAGCCCTGGGGGCCTGGAGTACCAGGGAGCAGCCAAGGAGCCGGGATGGATTTCTCTTTCCATGCTGAGCCTGGAGGAGGAACTCAAAAGGCCTCATCCAGACACTTGTCTGCTACTTCCTTAGTCCTGCAGGGTACAGACTAGAGGCTGAGGAGCCATTTGGGTGGCAATGTGTGGTCCTAGCCTCTTGGCCCACATCTGTCTCCAGCAGTCTAAATGCATGGTGGCCACCTGGTGCAGCTCAAACATAGGCCCTGGACACTTAGATCTCTGCCACTCCAGAGGACTTGGATCCCTTGCATGGACCTGACTGCAGGTCTCTGTGTACCCACTGCTGGTAGTGGAGCCAGCTTGTAAGCAAGATCTATCAGGGAAATGTGGAAATGGGGTGCAAAGGCTGGAAGATACTTCCTCTGTGACTACAAACAGTCTGCAAGATAAGCGGAGCCTATACCACAGCAGGTTCTGGAGGCTCTGTCTTTGACAAATGCCATGGCAACCTGTCCAGAGCCTGGACCAGAGGACATAGAAGTTTCCAAGAACATGCAATCCTAAGCCTGCTCCTGCCTTGCTCACTGTGCCATTAGCCTGTCACCAGCTTCCAGCAATCACACACAGGTAAGCAGTTCTGTGCACGGTGCTCTTGTCAGGGAACAGTTGGCATGGAGATGAGGCCTTCAGGCTGCACGAGCTTTGGACAAAAACGCTACTAGCTGTGGAGAACCAGCTTCCAGCCTGTATGCTACAGCCCCACACAAGTTCTGCTCACCATACCAGGCTCAAGCCACAAGGGGCCCAGGACAGAGGGTCAAAGATGTCACTAGAGGTTGGACCAGTCACAAAGAGCAAAAATGGATTGGGCATGTTGGACCTCCTGCACTGTCTGTCCACTGTTGGTGATGATCACTCCCATGTGGCAGACAGGGCATGCTAGCTGAGGGGATGCACACAGCTCTCAACATTGCCCATCAGGAGGGACCTGCGTCCAGACACTGCTGAGGCTCAGCTCCCACACAATCGGCACCTCTGTTGCAGCCAGCACATCACAGCTGCCCGGAAGATGAGAGGGAGCTCCCGGGTGATTCAGGCCTCCCCTTCTGCCCTCTGAATGTCACAGCAGCGTTCTGCATGAGGTGGGTGGAGAGTCCAGGATGCCAAAGCAAAATCTTCAGGGCCAGCAAAGGACTCTGGCTGGGGATGAGGTGGCTCCCCTTGCTTAACAGCCAGCTAGAGACTTCAAGAAAGGTCAGGTGTGTTGACACACCAGCACCCTGATGTGCAGGTGTCACCATTGGTGATGTCCTTATCTCACTGTTCCACACCTTGAGGGGACTCTTGGCACTAAGGGAGATAAGCCAGCAGGCAGGCAGGGTCCATCTTCAGCTGGCTAGAATCCTACAGGCTGAGGATCTTCATCTTCTTGCCAAATCCCTAGAATCCTGCGTGCACACCCACCAGCCTCCTGCCTACATACACCGACCTCCTGGAGCCCAGTGTGCACACAAACACCAGCCTCCTTGTGGCTGGAATGGGCAACCTACAAAGTGGTAAGCTTTCAAATAAGAAAAGCAGGTGACCCTGTGACAGGGTGACTTCATCCAATCAGCTGAAGGTAGAAAGCAGGTCACTGCTTCCAAGTAGCCTTCAAGCCTGCTGAGGCTCCAGCGTGCCCATCTTCCCTGACCCCTTACCAACCAGCAGACAAATCTACCATCACAGGCACCCACTCTCTCTCAGCAGAGCCTGCCCAGTGTACTGAGACACTGGGTTGATGCCCAGCACCATCCCAACAGAACCAAGCTCTCTGCTCTGAGCACGGAACCCCATCAGTCCTGCTGCTCTGCAGAGCGGACCTGGTTTATTGTGTTAGTTTCTCTCCATGCTCAGCCTCAGGTAGCCCAGGCTGGCCTTGGACCAGGATGCTGCTGAGGATGACTTTGCACTTCTCATCATCCTGGGATAACAGGCGTGCACTTCATGCCGGGTTTACATGGGACTGGGGATGGACCCCAGGGCCGTGTGTACGCTGGCCCAGCGCTCTGGCCACTGAGTCAGGACCACCCTGGCAGATCATCACAGACTAACAGGCATGCAAACTCCATGCACGGCCTTTCTGTAGCTAATCATCAGTGCCTCACAGACCAGCCTGGCAAGAGTTTTGTCTTGGAAGGGAAGAACATTTGGTGCATGCCAGGCTAGAACTCACCAGTATGCCACATTCCTGCCAGAGAATCCAGCAGAGGCAAAAATCTGTGAGTTTTAGGCCTGCTTGGTCTACAGAGCAAATTCCAAATGGACCAGGGCTTCACAGTAAGACCCCGATCCAGCATCATATGACCAACCATAGAAGATGACAGGACAAATGCCCACCCAGAACCTTCTCACCTTTCTGGCCATGATGAGGCCTGACGGCCTATGCCGGGCCTTGGTGACCACTCCGCCATTGCCGGCACCCAGCTCTGAGATCCTCTCAAAGTCGTCGTCCTTGAGCTCACCGACCTTAGCCTTCTGGGTAAGGAAGGCCTCCAGCCGCTTCCTTTGCTGCTCATCCAGGTCCAGCTCTTCCAGCTTCTTCTGGAGGTCCACCAGGTTTGCCCTGCAGCACCCCAGGAGCAGAGGGTGAGCCAAGGACCTGAACTCCACGCCTGCGCTCCAGGATCCCCATCATGTGGGAAATGGACACATTACTAGACTCAGAGGCTGGGTCTCCAGGTATGGAGGAATCATGACAAACTGCCTCAGAGAACCCCCAGTACCCCCAGGCTACATGAAGAGGCAAAGGAGCAGAGGCCAGGTGCACCAAGGCCTAGGCTAAGACCCTGTCTTTATGAGGGCATTTCAAGTAGCTTTGGAGCCAAGAACCAGGCCCAAGAGGGAGGAGATTAAAGTGGCAGCAGCCATGCCTGGGATTTAATTGTATGTGTGATTATGCTAATCAAAGCTGAGGCCACCCACACACTAGGTACACCCATATCCAGTCCCTCACTGGTGGATTCTAGGTAGAGGGGTCTATCCTTTGTGACAGGGTCTAAAAGCTACCCAGACCACCCCTGAATGCACACTGTGACCTAGTGTGGCTTGAATTGATCATCCTTCCTCAGCAGCACCGGCTTGGCTTTTATAACTAAGAAACCTGCCGGGCAGTGGTGGCGCACACCTGTAATTCCAGCACTTGGGAGGCAGAGGCAGGCAGATTTCTGAGTTCGAGGCCAGCCTGGTCTAAAGAGTGAGTTCCAGGACAGCCAGGGCTACACAGAGAAACCCTGTCTCAGAAACAAACAAACAAACAAACAAACCTGTTCCCACCTCCATCTTCATCCAAGGGGAGGGGAGGCCCTCAGAAAAGCCACCCACCTGACCATCTGTCACACCCAGTTCTTGCACACACATCCCATGAGCCTGCTAGCATGAGAATGCACCAGTCGCCCTTACAGGACCCCAGGCTGTACTGTATGTAGCCCTTGAAGCACTCAGCACCTTCTGGCTGCCCCTTTATCTTGTCCTTAGCTGCTGGGAAGCACCTAAGCCCTCCCATGTCTCCCAGTGGGTGTTTTAAGCCATTAGCTTTGGCTAGCAGGATTCAACCTCCAAGACCTAGCACCCCCTTCTCTGACATTTTTCATCATGGGCTTCAGTCTCTTAGGCACTTCACCCAACGCCTCAGGTCCCCCTCATGCCATTACTATAAGTTCCACACTGGAAAGCCTTCTCCCCATTCTTTCCTGGAACACCACACCCCAGGCCATCTTTATGCACTCTGGGGTCCTCAACAGCTGCCTTCAGACTGAGGCACTTCCATCATGCTGATATGCCCACAAAGGGGTGTCTCACCGAGTCTTTCCTGACAGAGGCCTCCCTGGTCTGGTATCACTCAAGGATTCTTAGGCTGTCCTCACCTGGGACACCCCTCTTTTCCCTTCAGGAAGACCAGCCTTCCCCTTCTCCTCCCAAAAAAACCTTATCCCTAACCTTATTTGATCAATCGTCCTTACTTGACCCTTTTTCAGGAAGGCTTTGTACCCAACTGCATCGCTCATCCCACCCCATCATAGTGAGTCTGTTACCCCCACACCCATCTCCAAGGGCACTGTCCACTTTCCACTAGGTCACCATGTACTCCCCAAGCCAGGCTCTCCCCTGCACCTCCCCTTGCTTCTTCCAACAGGTTCCTTCCCTCTGCCCCTGCAAGGCCAGCCTTGCCTCCTCAGACAAGTCATGCCTTCAACTGCTCCACTCACCTGGTACCCAGTCTTAAGCGCTAGGCTAGGCTACCCCGCACGGCCTCTGTTCCTCTAACCATACCACACCTCACACACACACACCCGGAAAGCCTCACTGCTCCCCTGATTCTCCTGGCCACCTTCAGGACGTCTTCTTTCTTGGGTCTCCAATTGCCCTGCCTCTCTTCAGGCCCCTCTCCTTACTCCAAGTCATACCTCTCTCTAGCTCCCCTTTCTTGGTCCCAACACCTGCAGGACCTGCCCCCCTCTTGTACCCACGCCGCCCCCTTTGCCCCCTGTTTCCCCTTCAACAGCAGAGATTTTCCCAAAGCCATTCTCTCAGATCCCTGCACCTTGTCCCCATCCCTACCCTGCCTCAGGCACTGCTACTCTCCAGACCAACTTTTCTAAAGCCAAGTTCCGGCCGAGGCCCCGCCCCTCTACGCTCACAGGACTCAGGGCTCTCCCCTTGGGCCACGCCCCTCTCCCATCTGGCCAACCTGATAAGACCACCAGCCTCACTGCTCTGGCCCCGACCCCAACCAGGCTTTTGTTCTAGTCCTCAAAGGCCACGGCCCTCTAAGCTCACAGGCCACTCACCTTAGACCACGCCCCTTTCCCCGGGCCAAGCTGACACACCACGTGACTCACCCAACTGGCCCTGCCTCCACCCCCCCCCCCACAACCCCCTCCATGCCCGGACCCCCAACCAGGCTTTGTTCCAGCCCTCGAACTCCACGCCCCTCTCACCTCCATCCACACCATTCTCAGGACCAGCCCCTGTCCTCCCGGGCGCTGCTATCCCTTCAGACCACACCCCCACTTGTGGTCACGCCCCCTTCACGCCGAGGCCCGCCCCTGTCCTCACACGCCCCGCCTACTCACTCAGAGGCGCCCTCGCTGGTGGGGGACGGGCCCTCGGCGATGGTAGGGTTGATAGTGAGTGCCGGTAACACCGGCTTCCTCCGGGCCAGCATCGGGGCTCCACGGCCAGCGGCGACGCCTCAGCCGGGGCCCATAGGGGGCGGCGCGACGCGGGCCCGGGGCTGCGGCCTAGGCCGGGCAGAAGGTGGAAGGCGGACGAGCCCGGAGCGCCGGGGCGAGCAGACCGACGCCGAGGCCGAGTGAAGCTGACGCTGCAGCGCAGCCGGGAGGTCGGGGAACAGGGGGCGGCCACAAGCTCGCAGGCCGAGCTCTCGCGAGATCTTTTTCTGCGAGGTCCCGCCCTCAACCGAGGCGCATGCGCGAGGTGGCTCCCCGGCCTACTGTAGAAGGGCAGAGGCGGACGCTGTGTTTAATGTTTGCGGCGGTGCAGTCGTCTGTCTGTACGATCAGCTTCCCGGGGTCGGCTGCGTGTGCGTCTCAAACGCGGGTGGGGTTACACACGGCAGGACCGCGAGGAGACAGACCTGCCAGCATCAGTCGACTCAGACTTGTTTAGTTTCATATATTTTCCTAGATTTGGCCGCTGGGACCGTAGGCCTGAGCTACCTTACCTGCTTCCTGCTTTGCTGCGGCCCCGTGTCCTATAGGCGAGAGCGCTACCCACTGAGCCCTACTTCCTGCTGTTTGTTTTGTTGCTTGTTTGTTTTTGTTTTTATTTTGAGACAGAGCCTCAGTACCCCACCCACACTGTTCTCGAAGTTACTGTGTTGTCCAGGCTTCACCTCCACTCCCTGCAATCCTCCAGTCCCAACCCCTAGTGTTTTACTGTTCTGCAACAATCCCATAGCCCTACAGACCTTTCTCACGGCCCTTCATTGAAGCTCGGGTATGGGTAATACATAAATTCCCTTGGTCCCCATCCCTGACGGTCACCATTTCAGTGTGTGAATCCGAACACTTCTTGTGGTTAGGGTCACTTATGTCTGGCTTGTTTTTCCTTTGCCCTCAAGGTCCATCCACAATGGTTTGGATGGCAGGGCTCTCGTCCTTTTCCTGGCCAAATAGCATTCCATTGTGTAGACATACCACTCAGGGCTGGTTCTTTGTCCAGGGTCACACTCTTGGAATTCAGAGTGTACAGATACATAGTAAAACCCCTGCTCTGGGCTCTTGAGCAGGCACATGGAAATCAGACTTGCAGGGTCTTGCTCTGCAGCCCACGGTGGCCATGAAGTTTGTTCTGAGTGACAGCATCTCACAAGGAAGTTCTCCGCGTTTTTTTACCTCTCAGATGGTAAAGATGAAACCCACCAGGGAGGCAAGCAGGCTTTCACCTGGCTACAGCCTTTATTCAGTTCAATGACTTTGAGAATGTATTTTTTTGTTACAATTTTGTGAGAACAAACCATTTTATTTTTTTAAGGTTTATTTACTTATTTATGTATGAGTACACTGTAGCTGTCTTCAAACACACACTAGAAGAGGTCATCTGATCTCATTACAGATGGTTGCGAGCCACCATGTGGTTGCTGGGAATTAAACTCAACACCTCTGGAAGAGCAGTCCTTGGTTGTTTTCTGAGACAGAAAAGAGTCTCATTTTCTGTCTCAGAAAACAACCAAGGACTGGGGTGTAGCCCAACAAGGGACCACTTTCTGCGGCTGGTAGTGGAACCCAGGTGAGTGTTCTGCCCAGTGGAGCCTGCCCCGCTCAGTTACTGTTTTATAAGTCTGTGGATTGTTCCCAGGCCAGCTGCTAAGGAGAAGCTGGGGAGAGACCTGGTTTACATCTGCCTTCATGCATCATTGCAGACAGAAGTCCGGGCCTCAAAACACCATAAATGTCACCACAGCGGTTTCCCAATCGAAAATCCTTGTCCACCAGCTGCACATGGAGCAGATCTAGGCAGGGGCCTTCCCTCTCTTTCTACTCTGTAGAAAGGATTGAACTCAGGGCCTCAGGCTTGGGTGCAAGCTCCTCTGCCCGCTGACCCTCTTGCCGATCCCAGTTGTCCGTTCATTTGTCAGGAGTATCCTGCCCTGCTCACTGGATGCTTGCACTTCAGATATGTCTGGGGTCTCGAGCTCTGCCTTGTTTTCCAGCAGTCCCCGGGAACATGCCCTTATTCCACTTCAGCTCCATGTAATCTTTATTGACCCGCAATGGGACATAATAAACGCACTGTCTGCGAGGTGCAACTGCAGGAACTTTTACAGCAGTGCACACCTGTGGAGTTATTCCCCTCTGCGCTGGGCATGTCCTGTGTTTCGGGATTTGACTTCTGCCCACAGTGGGCAGGGTGCAATGGTCACGGTTTATCTGAGCTTGTAACTAGGAAGGACCCTCACATCCCAGAGAATTGAGGAATAGAAGCAAGAACTTCATGGGCTCAAAGGCCATGTCTTCATGAGAGCAGACAAGGGCAGCACTGGTCAAGAAAGACCTGTCTCAGCCCAAGTCAGCAGGTGTGGTGGCCCATGCCTTTAGGACCCAGATCAGGCGGTAAAGGCTGAAAGATCTCTAGGAATTCAAAGCCAACTTTGTCTACATAACCAGTTACGGCCAGGTGGGGCTGTGTACTGAAACCCTATACCAAAACAGCAGCAGCCAAAAGTATACAGGGCCTCCTAGGATCCCCAGTGAGAGGCTGGGGACATGACCAGAGGTGGAGCCTCTGCCTAGAATCCCCCAGTGAGGGTCTAGGGGCCTGGCCAGGGGTGGAGCTCCAGGAAGCCCTGGGCTTAACTCCTAGTACTAAATAATAACAATAATCATGACAATATTAATAAGCCACGGGTTCTGTGATCCCTTTGAAGTTCACTGGTTCTCACTGCTCCTTGATGAAGACCTCTGGCTATGCTTTGGTTGTGTTTTGTGGCTCTGACCTAGTCTGAGAACAAAAAGGCTGTCAGAGGTGTATTTGTCTCTGTTCAGCTCTGTGGATGTGGTGGATGTGGGTTCCATATGTACCCCGAGGGTAGGGTGCTGATCCCATTGTCTAGCCCTTCACAGGAGGTTTTATGGCTGGGCTCACAGGGCACCTCACACCTTGCCCGCTGCTCCCTGGTTTTACCACTTTGCTGGCGACCTTTCCCAGCCGTATCTGAGTCCTGACTTATCACCAGTTCCAGAAATATTCTGGGTACCTTAGTCCAGACACACGGGGAAATAAATATGTAATGGTGTTCTCAAGAATGCTAACTCAGCCGGGCGTGGTGGTGCACGCCTGTAATCCCAGCACTTGGGAGGCAGAGGCAGGCGGATTTCTGAGTTCAAGGCCAGCCTGGTCTATAGAGTGAGTTCCAGGACAGCCAGGGCTACACAGAAAAACCCTGTCTCGAAAAACCAAAAACAAAATAAACAAAAAAAAAAAACAAACAAATCAAAAAACAAAACAAAACCTTTAGTACTTTGTGTTCATGTGTGAAGGACATGTGTATGTCACAGAGTGTGTGGAGGTCAGAGAGCCACTTGTGGGAATGCTTGCCTTCTACCCCACGGGACCCTGAGTGGACCTCATGTCTGCTGCCTTAACCACAGCACCATTACTCATTGAGCCCTCGCTGACCCTCCAGCCCCATTTATAGTGAATGACAGTGACTCATACCTTTCACCATTTGGGAGCAGTGAGGTCAAAGGGCAGTGAGGGTGGATGGGAAGGTGTGTGCACCTGTGTAGCTATTGGGGTGCAGCCTGGGCTGTAGGCCAGCCCAGGCTGTATACAAAGACCTAGCTCCAAATGGGTATGGAACATGGGTCTGAGTGGGCAGAGCTCACAGCACACAGGAGGCCCTAGAACCATGTTAGCACTACATAAAACAGGTATGGTGGTGATTCTTGTCCCTCAACATGCAGGTTGTGGGTGAAGGAGGGTCATGATTTCAAGGTCCTCATTATACACTGAGTTGGAGGATAGGCTGAGTGACAGAAAACACTGGAAAACAACAACAAATAGCTGATCCTGCTGGGTGGGGCTGTATCATGCCTTTAATCCCAGTACTCAGGAAGCAGAGGTAGGCATATTTCTTTGAGTTCAAGGCCAGCCTGGTCTACAAAGTGAGTCCCAGGACAGGTAGAGCTATACAGAGAAACCCTGTCTCAAAAGACCAAAACCGAAAATTTTAATGTATATCAGTGTTATGCCTCCATGTACGTATGTGGAACTCGCATGCCTGGTGTACGCAGCGGCTTGGAGAGGGTATCGGGTGTACTGGCACTGCCAGTGCACACAGATCTTCCCAGCCTTCACCCGGGTTCTGGGAAGTGAACCCCGGTCCTCTGGAAAGCAACCAGTCCCCTTAACCACTGAGCAGTTGCTCCAGTATCAACACGTTGCTTCTTAAATTGCTTTTATTAGATATTTAGACACTGCAGTGAGATGGGCACAGAAACAGGCACAGGAATGGAGTGTCACCGCAGTGTGGGTCTTAGAGGTCTTGGGAACTGATCGGCCTGTGGAAGCCTTTGGGTCATAAAATCCTTCCAGCCA